>NC_060951.1:64680896-64681150 GCF_022045245.1 Lucilia cuprina
TAGATAGATAGATAGATAGATAGATAGATAGATAGATAGATAGATAGATAGATAGATAGATAGATAGATAGATAGATAGATAGATAGATAGATAGATAGATAGAAAGTCTAACCTCTACATTCAGTATCTCAGATCAAAATTTAAAAAAAAACAAGTAAGAGTTCTATATTCGGCTGTGCCGAATCTTATATACCCTTCGCCATGATGTGTTTAAAGCCTTTTGTACCTTTTGAAGAACGAAAAAGTACCAAAA